>NW_027596140.1:892500-894657 GCF_964194155.1 Cetorhinus maximus
GGTTAGGGTTAGGGTTAGGGTTAGGGTTAGGGTTAGGGTTAGGGTTAGGGTTAGGGTTAGGGTTAGGGTTAGGGTTAGGGTTAGGGTTAGGGTTAGGGTTAGGGTTAGGGTTAGGGTTAGGGTTAGGGTTAGGGTTAGGGTTAGGGTTAGGGTTAGGGTTAGGGTTAGGGTTAGGGTTAGGGTTAGGGTTAGGGTTAGGGTTAGGGTTAGGGTTAGGGTTAGGGTTAGGGTTAGGGTTAGGGTTAGGGTTAGGGTTAGGGTTAGGGTTAGGGTTAGGGTTAGGGTTAGGGTTAGGGTTAGGGTTAGGGTTAGGGTTAGGGTTAGGGTTAGGGTTAGGGTTAGGGTTAGGGTTAGGGTTAGGGTTAGGGTTAGGGTTAGGGTTAGGGTTAGGGTTAGGGTTAGGGTTAGGGTTAGGGTTAGGGTTAGGGTTAGGGTTAGGGTTAGGGTTAGGGTTAGGGTTAGGGTTAGGGTTAGGGTTAGGGTTAGGGTTAGGGTTAGGGTTAGGGTTAGGGTTAGGGTTAGGGTTAGGGTTAGGGTTAGGGTTAGGGTTAGGGTTAGGGTTAGGGTTAGGGTTAGGGTTAGGGTTAGGGTTAGGGTTAGGGTTAGGGTTAGGGTTAGGGTTAGGGTTAGGGTTAGGGTTAGGGTTAGGGTTAGGGTTAGGGTTAGGGTTAGGGTTAGGGTTAGGGTTAGGGTTAGGGTTAGGGTTAGGGTTAGGGTTAGGGTTAGGGTTAGGGTTAGGGTTAGGGTTAGGGTTAGGGTTAGGGTTAGGGTTAGGGTTAGGGTTAGGGTTAGGGTTAGGGTTAGGGTTAGGGTTAGGGTTAGGGTTAGGGTTAGGGTTAGGGTTAGGGTTAGGGTTAGGGTTAGGGTTAGGGTTAGGGTTAGGGTTAGGGTTAGGGTTAGGGTTAGGGTTAGGGTTAGGGTTAGGGTTAGGGTTAGGGTTAGGGTTAGGGTTAGGGTTAGGGTTAGGGTTAGGGTTAGGGTTAGGGTTAGGGTTAGGGTTAGGGTTAGGGTTAGGGTTAGGGTTAGGGTTAGGGTTAGGGTTAGGGTTAGGGTTAGGGTTAGGGTTAGGGTTAGGGTTAGGGTTAGGGTTAGGGTTAGGGTTAGGGTTAGGGTTAGGGTTAGGGTTAGGGTTAGGGTTAGGGTTAGGGTTAGGGTTAGGGTTAGGGTTAGGGTTAGGGTTAGGGTTAGGGTTAGGGTTAGGGTTAGGGTTAGGGTTAGGGTTAGGGTTAGGGTTAGGGTTAGGGTTAGGGTTAGGGTTAGGGTTAGGGTTAGGGTTAGGGTTAGGGTTAGGGTTAGGGTTAGGGTTAGGGTTAGGGTTAGGGTTAGGGTTAGGGTTAGGGTTAGGGTTAGGGTTAGGGTTAGGGTTAGGGTTAGGGTTAGGGTTAGGGTTAGGGTTAGGGTTAGGGTTAGGGTTAGGGTTAGGGTTAGGGTTAGGGTTAGGGTTAGGGTTAGGGTTAGGGTTAGGGTTAGGGTTAGGGTTAGGGTTAGGGTTAGGGTTAGGGTTAGGGTTAGGGTTAGGGTTAGGGTTAGGGTTAGGGTTAGGGTTAGGGTTAGGGTTAGGGTTAGGGTTAGGGTTAGGGTTAGGGTTAGGGTTAGGGTTAGGGTTAGGGTTAGGGTTAGGGTTAGGGTTAGGGTTAGGGTTAGGGTTAGGGTTAGGGTTAGGGTTAGGGTTAGGGTTAGGGTTAGGGTTAGGGTTAGGGTTAGGGTTAGGGTTAGGGTTAGGGTTAGGGTTAGGGTTAGGGTTAGGGTTAGGGTTAGGGTTAGGGTTAGGGTTAGGGTTAGGGTTAGGGTTAGGGTTAGGGTTAGGGTTAGGGTTAGGGTTAGGGTTAGGGTTAGGGTTAGGGTTAGGGTTAGGGTTAGGGTTAGGGTTAGGGTTAGGGTTAGGGTTAGGGTTAGGGTTAGGGTTAGGGTTAGGGTTAGGGTTAGGGTTAGGGTTAGGGTTAGGGTTAGGGTTAGGGTTAGGGTTAGGGTTAGGGTTAGGGTTAGGGTTAGGGTTAGGGTTAGGGTTAGGGTTAGGGTTAGGGTTAGGGTTAGGGTTAGGGTTAGGGTTAGGGTTAGGGTTAGGGTTAGGGTTAGGGTTAGGGTTAGGGTTAGGGTTAGGGTTAGGGTTAGGGTTAGGGTTAGGGTTAGGGTTAGGGTTAGGGTTAGGGTTAGGGT